>NW_028317852.1:10190000-10192500 GCF_062004578.1 Staurois parvus
TTATTGATGGTTATAGGAAGCGACTGATTTCAGTTATGTTTTCCAAAGGGTGTGCAACCAAATATTAAGTTAAGGGTGCCAATACTTTTGTCCAGCCCATTTTTGGGGTTTTGTGTGACATTATGTCATATTTGCTTTTCTGCCTCTGTTTTATATTTGTTCCAATACATACAAAGGGAATAAACATGTGTATAGCAAAACATGTGTTAATGCAATACCTTTTTTGTGTGAAATACTTGATTTTCAGGAAAAATATCAAGGGTGCCAACAATTTCGGCCATGACTGTATATATGTGTGTGTGTGTGTGTGTATGTGTATATATGTGTGTGTGTGTGTGTGTATGTGTATATATATATATATATATGTGTGTGTGTATGTGTATATATATATATGTGTGTGTGTGTGTGTGTATGTATATATATATGTGTGTGTGTGTGTGTATGTGTATATATATATGTGTGTGTGTGTGTGTATGTGTATATATATATGTGTGTGTGTGTGTGTGTGTATATATATGTGTGTATGTGTATATATATATGTGTGTGTATGTGTATATATATATGTATGTGTATGTGTGTGTATGTGTATGTGTGTGTGTATGTGTATATATGTGTGTGTGTGTGTGTGTGTGTGTGTGTGTGTGTGTGTATATATACAGTGGGGATCGAAAGTTTGGGCACCCCAGCTAAAAATTTGTATTAATGTGCATAAAGAAGCCAAGGAAAGATGGAAAAATCTCCAAAAGGCATCAAATTACAGATTAGACATTCTTATAATATGTCAACAAAAGTTAGATTTTATTTCCATCATTTACACTTTCAAAATAACAGAAAACAAAAAAATGGCGTCTGCAAAAGTTTGGGCACCCTGCAGAGTTAATATCTTGTACTGCCCCCTTTGGCAAGTATCACAGCTTGTAAACGCTTTTTGTAGCCAGCCAAGAGTCTTTCAATTCTTGTTTGAGGTATCTTTGCCCATTCTTCCTTACAAACGTTTTGCAGTTCTTTGAGATTTCTGGGCTGTCTGTCACGCACTGCTCTTTTAAGGTCTATCCATAGATTTTCAATTATGTTGAGGTCAGGAGATTGTGAAGGCCATGGCAAAACCTTCAGTTTACGCCTCTTGATGCAATCCCCCGTGGATTTCGAGGTGTGTTTAGGATCATTATCCATTTGTAGAAACCATTCTCTCTTTAACTTCAGCTTTTTCACAGATGGCATCAAGTTACCATCCAAAATTTGCTGAAATTTTATTGAATCCATTTTTCCTTCTACTCGTGAGATGTTCCCTGTGCCACTGGCTGCAACACAACCCCAAAGCATGATTGATCCAACCCCATGCTTAACAGTTGGACAGAGGTTCTTTTCATTAAATTCTGTGCCCCTTCTTCTCCAAACGTACCTTTGCTCATTCCGGCCAAAAAGTTCAATTTTAACCTTATCGGTCCACAGAACTTGTTTCCAAAATGCATCAGTCTGGTCTATATGTTCATTTGCAAAGTTCGAATGATGATTTTTGTGGTGAGGACGTAGAAGAGGTTTTCTTCTGTTGACTCTTCCATGAAGACCATATTTGTACAAGTATCTCTTTATAGTGGAATAGTGTACCACAACTCCAGTGTCTGCCAGATCTTTCTGGAGGGATTGTGCAGTCAAACGTGGGTTTTGAATTGTTTTTCTCACAATCCTGCGAGCTGTTCTGTCTGATATTTTTCTTGGTCTTCCAGATCTTGCTTTAACTTCCACTGTTCCTGATGACTGCCATTTCTTAATTACATTCCGAACAGAGGATATTGACATCTGAAAACGCTTTGCTATCTTCTTATAGCCTTCTCAAGCTTTGTGAGTGTCAACTATTTTCAGTTTCAGTTTTCTAGACAACTGCTTAGAAGAACCCATGGTGCTGATTGTTGGTCGCAAGGTCAGATGAGTCTGGGCATTTAAAACCTTTGAGATTGACATCACCTGGTCTTCCCAGACGATGATTGAGAACAATCCATGACACTGGCAAGTCTCAGCTTGGCAAAGGGGGCAGTGCTTGCTATAAATTCTCCAGGGTGCCCAAACTTCTGCAGACGCCATTTTTTTGTTTTCTGTTATTTTGAAAGTGTAAATGATGGAAATAAAATCTAACTTTTGTTGACATATTATAAGAATGTCTAATCTGTAATTTGATGCATTTTGGAGATTTTTCCATCTTTTCTTGGCTTCTTTATGCACATTAATACAAATTTTTAGCTGGGGTGCCCAAACTTTCGATCCCCACTGTGTATATATATATATGTGTGTGTGTGTGTGTGTGTGTATATATATATATATATATATGTGTGTGTGTGTGTGTGTGTGTGTGTGTGTGTGTATGTATGTATATATATATATATATACAGTTGCAAGAAAAAGTATGTGAACCCCTTGGGATTACGTGGAGCTTTGCATGAATTGGGCATAAAATGTGCTCTGAACGTCATCTAAGTCACAACAATAGAAGAACACAGTCTGC